>NC_030416.2:28736567-28744067 GCF_001660625.3 Ictalurus punctatus
TACCGGTCATCTCAGGTTGATGCTGAAGTGTGAGCACTGCACAGAACTAGTGCCGGTTGACTCTCTCCACCTTATTGTGAAAAATAGGACAGAAAAGATTTTTTTTTCTTCAACCTCACATATGGACAGATATAATTTCCTAAATTGCCTGAGTATCTCTTAGCACAACATTAACTACATCATGACAATATTTGGAAAAATCCTAATATTGAACATGATATTGCCTTTTATGACTCATAGCTTGGAAAAGTGTTTTGTTGTTGTTTGCCCTAGCTGTTTTTGTAATTTCAACATTTAAAATAACATGGAGGGCTCCCTAAATGTACTGTACACAAATTTGGATATTTGTCTATTAAATTATTTAGTAGTATAACTATACAGTATATAATGCTGTCTTTTTTTCATATTTTGAGTGACGATAGTAATAGTGCTAACGTTTGCTAATAGTGAAATTGGGGATAATACTTGATTAGCTAAGTTAGTGAACACAAAGCTATAGTATTTACAAAAGAGACTGACCTGCACTTGAAGCCCTGAACAGTGATTTTGTTACATTTTTGCTGCTTATTTTTTAGAGGGCTTTCTTTTGGGTGCCCTTTCCCTCTCTGCTCCACCGGGCCGCTTCCGCTCCATCCTCTCTGCTTCCTCTCCATCCACTCTGCTTCCTCTCCAGCCCCTCTACTTCCTCTCCATCCTCTCTGCTTCCTCTCCAGCCCCTCTGCTTCCTCTCCATCCTCTCTGCTTCCTCTCCAGCCCCTCTACTTCCTCTCCATCCTCTCTGCTTCCTCTCCAGCCCCTCTGCTTCCTCTCCATCCTCTCTGGTTCCTCTCCATCCACTCTGCTTCCTCTCCATCCTCTCTGCTTCTTCTCCATCCACTCTGCTTCCTCTCCATCCTCTCTGCTTCCTCTCCATCCACTCTGCTTCCTCTCCATCCTCTCTGCTTCCTCTCCATCCACTCTGCTTCCTCTCCATCCTCTCTGCTTCCTCTCCATCCTCTCTGCTTCCTCTCCATCCACTCTGCTTCCTCTCCAGCCCCTCTGCTTCCTCTCCATCCTCTCTGCTTCCTCTCCATCCACTCTGCTTCCTCTCCAGCCCCTCTGCTTCCTCTCCATCCTCTCTGCTTCCTCTCCAGCCCCTCTACTTCCTCTCCATCCTCTCTGCTTCCTCTCCATCCTCTCTGCTTCTTCTCAATCCCCTCTGCTTCCTCTCCATCGTCTCCTTTTCCGCAACATCCTCTTCACTTCCTCGTCATCCTCTCCGCTTCTTCTCCAGTGCGTGTGTGTGTGTGTGCAAGTGCGTGTGCACGTGTGTCTGTGCGAGTGCGTGTGTGTGAGTGCGCGAGTGCACGCGTGCATGTGTGTGTGCGCGTGCATGCTTTTCTGGCATAGTGGTGTTCGTACCCGCTATAACTCGGCTTAGTGCTGATTTGCATACGCTTCACACAGCAGGCCACACACGCAAATTCCGCGGCTTTGTTTTCTCTTCGGTGCTTTAGAACGCCCGAGGCGTGTCACTGTGGCGCAAAATCAGAACAACAAACCCATCAAAGAAACTTGTTGCCGTCGGACACGTTTAGTGCTAAGCACAATCCCAGCGACTGCTACAAAAACACAGCGAACAGTTACTCTGTAAGTCTCCACGGCACACACAGTCACTGGTTTATTTTATTTATGGAATAGTATTACATAGATTTATAATAAATACAGTTTTCAGCATTTGTTTGGATGTACTAATAGAAGGTTAATTAAACAATTTCAGCAGGGTTTAGTAAAAAAGTACCTAGGCCCTGATGTTTTGCTCTCACACAAAAAGAGAGTTTTTACCGTTTATATATCACAGACATTTGGTGCAATAGTTTAATCAATGAAGCCATGTAGGACTTGCATCAGCATGCGAGCAAATAGCTTGTTGGTATTAATCTTGAGAAATCTCGTGATTACCGCTGCGGCAGGACAAGATGGATTGTTTCGTCATTCCGACTCCTGGCCTCGCCGGAGGTTTTGTGCTCACGTGCATTCTGCAGCAGCTTTGCTCCACACCTCGCTGTTTCTCATCACGCACGCATCAGTCTGCTATTACCGTCAAGTAGCTTTTTTTCAACCCGCATGCATCTGTTGTCAAAGCAATTAAAGCCTCATCAGTAATGCCATTCTCTGTCCTACTCTGGAACAAAACAGGTATTATGTGACAGCTGAAATGAGCTCTAGATGGGATTGCGTTTATTGGCTCAAGTGCCTGGACGAGGTCTTTGAAGTCCGCGTTTTGCACAGATGAAAGCCGTCGTAATTCTCTGACGTATCAGGCGAAATGATTAATAATAGCGTACTGAAGAATGAAGGGCTCGGAAAGTTTCCGTTCGAAAAAGTTCGAAGTGAAAAAGTCTTTAGTTTGAAGTGGATGAGCAGAAGCGATTATTTCTTCATCTTGCTGTGCAGTCGGACGGGATAATAAAGAAGGAATAAAAGGAGGACACGGGGAGATTTTTTATTTTTATTCATTTCTACTTACATTAATGTTGTGGTGCGTCCACAAGACAAGTGTGTTCCTGTTTCTTTCTTTCCATGAACGGTGAATACCGAAAGCTTCTCCTTACTGACCCCTAGACATTTTTCTTTGCTAAATGTAAATCTTATTACATCTGTTTATTATAAGCCTTTGATTATTCCGGTGTCACTTCCATACAGGTCCCTGTGTAAGTTGTTTCTGTAGAACTTCTATAACGTGTTAATGCGATTTGCCTTGTAGACGGAACTACCGTCAGAGCATCTTCTGACCAATCAGATTTGAGAATTCAGCAGTGGTGTGGTACGATATATGATATTGTGGTATGTTGTGTTGTGTTGTGTTATATGATAAGAGGTAAAAGGGGTGGCTTAGTGGTTAATACAGTTGTCTTACACCTCCAGGATTGGGGGTTCAAATCGCGCCTCGGACCCTGTGTGTGCCGTTTGCTGTGTATGGTCTCCCCGTGCTTCGGGGGTTTCCTTTGTGTACTCCGGTTTCCTCCCCCAGTCAAAGACACGTGTTGTAGGCTGATTGGCATTTCTAAATTGTCCGCATTGTGTGTGCGATCGTGCCCTGCGATGGGTTAGTACCCTGTCCAGGATGTCCCCCACCTTGTGCCCCAGGTTCCCTGGGATAGGCTCCAGGCTCCCCCTGTATAAGCGGTATGGAGAGTATCGTGATATGATATTTTTGCCATATTCCCCAACCCTACTGTACTGACTTGTATAATTAGTAAAATGTATTAGTTGAAGGTATTCGTCATTAACAGGTTTATTGGATCAGAGGTTGTGTGTACTGTATATGACTTGTTCCATAGTAGAAGACGTTTGTTAAACAGTTTTGTGTTTGTCTTATTAGGATGCATACTTGTGAAGTGAGTAATTTCAGTGTCCCAGGAGCTCCTGGATGTGTTAAATGGTGACCTTTTACAATCTATCTCAAAATAGTTCTGGCTTTAGGGCACAGTTCTGTTTGCAGAAGTCATACCTACTCTGCCATGTCCGCAACACACTCGGTGCCAGCCAAACAGTGAGTCAGTATTTACACAAACCTTGTGTCTGTCTCTGCCACGTCCTGCAGGGCAGTTAATGGTCCAAAGACTCGTTCCAACTGCCTTGCTAAAATTGGAACAGATAAGAAAAACGGCTAAGATCTTAGCTTTTACGGTCAGATTTTTACCTGTGACCCTGAGGAAGTTGTTATCAAGCCTGTGACATGAGATTCTTTTGGAAATAAGGCCACTGAATCCAAGACTTCGCTTTGATCTCTTAATAAACAATGTTTAAAAAGTCAAATTATGTTTCCCCCGCCCTCTTATTTTAAAGAAGACATATAACTTATTCCAATTTCGTAAGCCCTGTTGTTAATAATACGAAGAGATTTTAAGCTGTCATTTTTTCAACCTATCGTGTCAGCTGAGATGCTTTTCTGCTCACAAAGAGTGGTTATTTGAGTTACTGTAGCCTTCCAGTCCGCTCGAACCATTCTCGTCTTATCTCTCTCGTCAACAAGGTGTTTCTGGCTGCAGAACATTCTGTGTAAGCTCTCTAGACCGTTGTGTGTGAAAAGGAGATCCCAGGAGATCAGTAGTTTCTCAAATAATCAAATCGTCTGGCACCAACAACCGTCACAGTCACTGAAGATCAAGGATAAAGGTGCTACAATTATTAACAAAGTTTTTGTAAAACAAAAATCTGTATAGTTGTGGACTTGCACATTGAACCATATATATGCAGCTTAATATAGCTTAATATACTGTATTATTAGCTTAAAATAGCTTAATATACTGCATTATTAGCTTAATATAGCTTAATATACTGTATTATTAGCTTAAAATAGCTTAATATACTGCATTATTAGCTTAAAATAGCTTAATATACTGTATTATTAGCTTAAAATAGCTTAATATACTGCATTATTAGCTTAAAGTAGCTTAATATACTGTATTATTACCTTAAGTAGCTTAATATACTGTATTATTAGCTTAATATAGCTTAATATACTGTATTATTAGCTTAATATAGCTTAATATACTGTATTATTAGCTTAAAGTAGCTTAATATACTGTATTATTAGCTTAATATAGCTTAATATACTGTATTATTAGCTTAAAGTAGCTTAATATACTGTATTATTAGCTTAAAGTAGCTTAACATACTGTATTATTAGCTTAATATAGCTTAATATACTGTATTATTAGCTTAAAGTAGCTTAATATACTGTATTATTAGCTTAAAGTAGCTTAACATACTGTATTATTAGCTTAATATAGCTTAACATACTGTATTATTAGCTTAATATAGCTTAATATATTGTATTATTAGCTTAAAGTAGCTTAATATACTGTATTATTAGCTTAAAATAGCTTAATATACTGTATTATTAGCTTAATATAGCTTAATATACTGTATTATTAGCTTAAAGTAGCTTAACATACTGTATTATTAGCTTGATATAGCTTAATATACTGTATTATTAGCTTAATATACTGTATTATTAGCTTACTATAGCTTAATATACTGTATTATTAGCTTAAAGTAGCTTAATATACTGTATTATTAGCTTACTATAGCTTAATATACTGTATTATTAGCTTGATATAGCTTAATATACTGTATATTAGCTTAATGTAGCTTAATATACTGTATATTAGTTTAATATACCTTAACATACTGGATATTATATATCTTTATTTACGTCAAAGTCTCTTTTTCCCCCGCCAAGTGCTAATTTGTGTAGTTTTCTGCTGGCTGTTGACGTGTGTTAAAGGAAATTTGGTTGTCCAAATCATTTGTCCAGTCCTGAACAATGATAAATATTGATGTATGATCTATATTGTTAAGTAAATAAGGTGTATCTGTGGTTAATGCCATTTATAATTGTGATGAAACTTGGTACAAGCTCAAGGTAGAACTCTCCTGATAAAAAGAATATAACTTTTAAGAACTTGCCAGTGTTGTTTGAGCACGTCTTTGTTCATGACTATTTCTGAGATTAAAACACTATATTTAAAACACTGTATTCAGCCTTCAAAGCATTTTGAAGGCTGAATCTCGCAGCCAAAAACCGAACTTGGTCTTTGGCGGGTTCGGGCCAAATATTTTGCATGATCCAAATTTCAGTCCATCCCAACTTCATTATTTGCACCCAAGACAACCTTCAGCGGATTTTCTGGATGCAAAACATTGTCTCTTCACTATAGAATTTGAGATTTGATTTGATGTGTGCTTGTATATTTTGCCCTTGCGAATTGAATGTCGGGAGCTGTGAATGTACATGACCTCTGAGGTGAGTGTTGTCTTGGGAAGCCTTGAGCCTTCAGCTCTTTTACATTTCTCAGTGTCTTGGCTTTTTAATAGAGTTTTTCTTTCTCTGTATCCAAATCTGAATATGTCGGTAGTCTTACAGTCTGATTACTCAGCAACCAGGTCAGGAGCGGACAGCTACAATAGATTCATTAAATAATATAGCAGCGGGAATAGGAGTGTAAGTACTGCATTGTTCACCTCAAATTTTAAACCTGGCCATAATTCTACTCTTCTCTTCGATTCAGTTTGATTTGTATAGCACTTACAGCGAACATTGTGTCAAAGCAGCATTACAGAAGCATGTAAACACAGGATACAGATTTTAATTGTGTGACTGAATCCCTATCGAGCAAGCCGGATCTTTACAATACAGAGAGACGTTCCAGGCGTTCCATTACAACAGAGACGATGTGCTACGTGACCGTGAATCTTTGCCTTTTGCAGCATTGTAATATCTAATATAATGCTGTTGCTGCATGACTTAGATCTGAGAATGTACGCGTGATAGAAGTGTGAATACTCTGAAGACTAGCAGGATGACAAGGTTAATAAAAGAGCTCTCGCAAAGCACACATTCATTGTACTATTGGAACATTTTTGCTAAATATTAAAAAAAAATAAATCCATGCAGAATGTTTTATCTTTCTGCTTAAATGATGAAAGGTTATTGATACTTTCACAGCGAGTTGTTGTTGTTGTTTGTAATGGCACCTTTATAAGTTTTGGTATTTTTATTTTGTACTTTGGTTCGTTGCTTTTTGCGAATGTTAAATAAAAGTGACTGAGTTTTCGAACTGATTGTTAAGGGCTCCTTTGTAGATCACTATTGCACGTTCGCACCAATTTGCTGACTCCTAATCAGAGCGGAATAGAGCATTTCTTTATTTTTTTTTGGTTCGTTTGCTCTTTGATTTGGTCTAGTTTCACACCGCATATAAGTAAATGAACATGACGAGCTTATAAATTGGTCTGAAAAATGGAAAACACATCTTTGACAAGTACACTGAATCAGTTGAGCCAAGAACACTAGACTGATGTGCCATCCCATACATTTTACATCGCCCTTAGCCTACACAGGGTCACGAGGAGCCTGGAGCCTATCCCAGGGAACTCGGGACACAAGGCGGGGGACACGCTGGATGGGGTTCCAACCCATTGCATTGCACAATCACATACATATTTACACAGTTCAGACTTTTTGGAAATGCCAGTCAGCGTATAACACATGTCTTTGGAGTTGGGGATGACACTGGAGTAATTAGAGGAAACCCCTGGAATACTGGGAGAACATGCAAGCTCTGGGCACACAGATCAGAAGTGGGATTCAAACCTCCAACCTGGAGGTGCGAGGCAAATATCCAGAACCTATGGCGCTGCATCAGTGCTACAGCTCAGCACTTTGGTTCAGTTGTTGCCTCATGGCACATCTCATATTCTCTCAGTTGGGTTGACGCTCTCAGACCCGTGTATAATTTCTGTGGTCTCACCTGCCATAGTTTTTTATTCGATATGGTCTGTCTCATCAAACCGTCCTGCTGCAGGACACTATTATAAGTATTTACGAAACAATACCACGTATATTTTTCTCTTTTATTACCACAACCTTTTCAGAAAACTCTCCCAGCATGAAATAATAGGAAGCAGATTTTCACAGTCTACGCTTATTGCCAGAAAATGCTTCTAGCT